>NW_026599288.1:1043579-1044295 GCF_023634085.1 Falco cherrug | reverse complement strand
AGGAGAGGTCCTGGGAGAAGCAGGGGGCCTGGATGAGGAGAGGCTGGCTGGAAGAGGAGCCTGGAGAAGGAAGAATCCGGATGCAGCAGAGGCAATAAGCAGGGTGGTTTGGCCTGAAGATGATGGAGAAACAGCATGGACAGTAGATGAACTGTTGGAACCTTGTGGGGGATTGATGGCTGTGCTGGGGCAAGGTGTGGGAGCTACTTATTGAAGTCAGTCTGGGATGGGGTGGTAAAAGTCTTGTTGCAGCTTGATAGTTTTGATAGTGCTGTGACAGCTATGTTTGTTTCTAGCTTGCACAACTCTGTCAATACAGAAGTGTGTTAGAACCTGCTGTCCATTGGGGCTTTGTGGGTGTTCTTGTGGTCAGGCTAAATTCAAACTATGGTACTTAAAGCATTTTTAATCTTCAGATTGCTCTATGAACACTAATCCTCCAAGCATCCTGAAACAAGTAGGTTAAGTATGATTTTCATTGTGGAGAGACTTGTTCCATGATGCAGAGAATTAGTGTTGGATCTGGGATTAGAGCTGGCATGACCCCTGGTAATTAATTATTCACTGGGTTTGGCTCTGCCTTTGTTTGCTTCGGGTATTTTTCCCTCTCAGATGAGCCATGTTTTTAGTGCAGCTGGTTTTGCTCTTGCTGCTGAGAGGAAGATGAAGTTGTGCCATGGTTTGCTTAAGCTGCTGGTGCCAGTAATCTTTTTTTT
>NW_026599288.1:817511-835361 GCF_023634085.1 Falco cherrug | reverse complement strand
TTTTTTTTTTTTTTAAGAGATGACTATGAACACAAGTTCTGGGTCCCTTCTTGTGCTTTAGATTACTGCTTTAAAGAAAACTGACTTTGGAAAAAATCTGACTTTGATTTAGATCTGGAGAACATTTGGGATATATTTGTCTTCAAATACTCCTGCTTTCAGGCAGTGTTGGTGAAGGCTAGGGATCTTGGATGTATACATGTGTGCTGAGATGTCCCCGTTTCTTCCTGATAGATGGAGGGGTGGTGGGAATCATTGCTATCCTTGCGTTCAACCCCTTTGCTGTTGCTGTGACTTGACCATCCCCTTTTCTGTACTGAGGAGTTTCCAGGGATTTTCAGCCCTGACTTAATCGGGTAAATTAATGGGAAATAGTGTATTACAGTGACTAATGATGTTTCCAGGCTGAGAACCATGTATGGAAACACTGAGCAGTGTCTCACCTCTGATTTGTCTGATGCAACCAGAAGGGGGGCAGCTCTTAGTACAGTTGGAGAGCTGTGTCTACCTGGGTGGGCTTGAAGTTTGGACTTTATACACACCTTTCCTAGGCTGTTTGGAGGCACCTCCGAGGGTAGCAGTATTCTTTGCATTGCTGCAGATGAAGGATTGACTGCTTAAGCAAGCAGAGAAATAAATTTCCTCCATGTAAAGGCTGGTAATTAGCAGCTAGTCCTAATTAGCGCAGGTATGTGTTTGAAGTGTCCTTTCTCTTCATAGACAGCTGTCTTTATTGCCCCAGGCAGCACCTTTAGATGTTTTCTTAATAAGAAAAACTGTTATCTACTAGACTTTCATACTAAATAGACATGTTTTACACTGAGGGTGATGAGACACTGGCACAGGTTGCCCAGAGAGGTCCATGATGCCCCATCCAAGGCCAAGTTGGATGGGGCTCTGAGCAACCTGATCCAGTTGAAGATGTCCCTGCCCATGGCAGGGGGTTGGACTAGATGGTCTTTAAAGGTCCCTTCCAACCCAAACTACTCGATGGTTCTATGATTTTTTTTCACATATCATGAAAATTCCCATCACTGTCTTGTTTTGCTGGGCTGAGTGCCTTGCCCATCTCTTGCTGTGTGTGTGGCTAAAAGTGAGAATCTTGATGGGTATTGCTCATAATGTGACAAATGTCTGCAAAAAAAAGTCATTCACCTGCATAGTAGCTTTGAAGGTGCTCTTGCCCCTTGCATTGAAGAAATAAACTTGGGCTTCTGTGCTTTGATTTTTAAGCATCTCTGATGGATGGAGGCTGTAGTTCAGACTATGGTTTTGGTTTTCCAGGCTGTGGGTCATCTTGGAAAGCTGTTCTAAGTGAAGAAACGAAAGTACTGCAAACTTGTGGGGTGAAGGTTGGGGAATTGCATCTTTAAGTGCCTCCTACCTAGTTTTGAGCTGCAGCAGTGGCATGTGGTGGGAAAAGCGCTTTCAGCCATCATTGAAACCTAATCCCCATTGCACACCTTGCACTGCTGGATGAGTGTGAGCATGTTGTGTGCCAGCATGTGTGCGTCGTGAGGGCTGTTTGCCAAGGGGAGCAGAGCACTGATGGATGTTGCAGCAGCATGACAAGCCATGGTGGCAGCCCTGATGTGCACAGGGGCCATATAAACCCCAGGACTAGATGCGACGACATCCCTGTGCTGCAGCTGAACTGGTATTCACCCATAGCATTTCATTTCATCCAGGCTTTATTTCCATAACAACTTTATTCTGTGGTGATGCTGTCAAAATTAGCTATATTTCAAGCAGCCGTGTTGCATACTGCTCCTGCACAATGGTCAACCATTTCAGTATCTTTTATTCCATGCTGAATGCAAACAGGTCCTGCCTGGTTTTAACCTTTTTTGCTCACTGAGCAGACTGTTTGCTACCAACAGCTCCATGCGGTTCATCTATCTTTCCCTGCTGGCACCAGCAGCTGGTTAACTTGTACAGGGAAAGGGAAAGTCTCTGTAGCCTTTATTCCGGAAGTAGGAAACAAAATGTTTGAATGTGCATTTTCCACCAAAAAAAAACCAACAGAAGAGACATGTTACTGGAAATGCAGGAGCTTGAGTGGCCTTGTTGTCTTGCTTGGAAGACAGCAGCTTTTTTTATTTATTTTGTTTTATTCTATTAACACAATAGAACTCCAGAAGTTTTCTTGTGCCATGGAGAACCTACCTGACCCATTTCATGTAGCAGCACATCAGCCATTAGGGCAAATTCTTGAGAAACTTTGTGAAAACGTGACCTGGCAGAGCAGCTGCAATAGCAGTAAGTGGTGCTGGCTGTGATTTATATCACTGGGTTCAGTGTCTTCTGGAGAATGATGGTACTTTTTAAAAGAGACAAGCCAGAGGGAGGTATAAACCACTCAAGATGCCAGATAAAAGGCAGTTTGTGATGGGACCTGAAACCTGCGGAGGCTGTGAGTCTGGAGAGCTCCTTGGATGGGCTCCTCCAGCCAGGCACACCCCAGTAGCTGATGTGGAGAAGTTATGAAAGAGGTCAACATTGGTAATGTGAGGTCTTAATTATGAATCTTAGATAGAAAAAAAGACAGGTTACAAGATATTACCTTGTAGCAGTGCTGACTGGATGCCAGGTAATGCTTAGTTCCTCTTTTTTGATCTCTGTTGGCTTTGTTCAACTGGAAAGTCTCTCCCAGGCTGGTGTAGTTTTCATTTTCTGGCTTAAAGAAAAAAGTGGTAGGGAAATGTTTTCTGAAATGTGCCACTTGGACAGTACCTGTCATGCTGAGAAGGGTAAGAAGCAATAATTGTCAAGTAACTTTTAGGCAAGTGTAGCTCTGAGCCAAGCTACCTTTGCATTTGGAGAGTTCCTTTTGCTGGGCCAGTGCTTGCTGGCAGAGGTCTTGGTTGTCACATCTTTATTCTGCTTTTCCCTCACCTCTGATGAAGGATAGTCTATTTATCTGTGCTTGCAACTGTCGGTGGTTCTGCCAGTGAGACCAACATTGAAGCCAAAGTCCTTGCATCAAGCCCAATTATGGAGGTAAAAGCTACGTCATTTCCTTTTTCCTGCTTGCAGTGATCACTGTGTCTCTCCAGAAGTCACAAAAACAGTGAGAGCTGTAGGGGCTTGTGAGCCAGACCTGATTTGCAGCCTTACAGCAGCCCTGAGATGGAATGAAAATGTGGAAATACACTGGTAGCCTCCATTTAGCTCCACCCCAATTGCTCCTCTATTTGATGGTCTTAAAACTGAGCCTGTCCATCCCCAGCACGGCTCCAGGAGCTGGGCTTTGAGCGAGCTCCAGAGTGGAGAGCCCAGGTGGTGCTGCCGGCACCATTAGTGTTTTATCATCTTCCTTGTCCTTTTGCCACCACATGGTACCTCCTAATCTTCTGTAATTATACAGATATGAAATAGAAAAGAAAGGGATTAATCTGAGATATTTTAACAGTTTTATTTTTGTTAATTTTTTGTTGCTATCCATCATATGGGGGAATAACAAGTCCCATTATAGGGAGATCCCTGGTCTGAAGGAAAATTCCTTTTGTAAATATAAAAGAAAGGGAAAAAGCAGCTCTATTTCATTGCACTGTGAACAGATGGTGAAAATAAATTTTGGAGTGCCTAAATCCCATTTTTCCACTTTCCAAACAGATTTTGGAGTGCTTTCATTTGCACAATATCCAAGTCAGCATGAAGACAAGATTTGGGCTTTTCCAAAGTCTGTTAAGCATTTCAGACCTGTGTGACTAGCAGCGCTGCTGTAGCGGAGTGTAACATTGTCCTGTGCTTAATCTTAGGCTTGGCTTAACGTGCAGGGAGGCTTCCTCAGTGCCTTGTGGCCAAATTGTCCAGTAGACATGGAGGTGGTGGCTGATCCACGATGAAAACCCAGCCTGAGAGGCAGCATGCATGGTCTAGCGTTGGGCTGCCTGATGTGGGGTACAAGCTGGAATGGTAAAAAAGTGATAGTGCAGATGAGCAGTAAGAAAAGCCATACAGGTGTACGGCTAGTAGAGAACAAGGGCACTTGATCTGCTGCAGTGTGGGCTTTACACTATTCTACTACTTTCCTCTCCCATCTCCTGTGCCTTTGTGAAATGTAGCTGCAATACCTGGGAACACTTAAAAGCATCCTAGAAAAAATTCATAGCGCACGCTATTTTTCTGTACGACCCCATAATTTTATTGCTCTAATTTTCTTGCCTGTGTTCAGTTCTGGATGTAATTTCCAAGTGCTGGGGCCAGGGAGCCTGCTTGTCTTTATTGGAAATTGATGAGAATGTTGCCCACACAAAAACCATGAAAGAGAACTGCCTGGTTTGCAAAAAACCCCGGAAGTTAAAGTGTGAAGATGGAGTAGAGCAGGTGTGTGTGTCATGAAAGAGTCCTTAGCACTGAGGTGCGCTGTGTTTGCATGGGGTGCATGTCCCTGCTGGGAGATGGGGCAGGTATCTTTGCTTTATAGACATGGAATTGAAGCACACAAGATGATGATATTCTGGATGATCAATTCGGCATGGAAGATACCTAGTTGCAGTGTTTATTGTAGCAGTTCGTGAACCTCTTTATTTTCTGGGGAATTGGCATTGGGCTCTGGGCAGAAATGAAGTGTGTGTGTGTGCTCTGCCTTGCTGCTTTTATGTATGGTCTGGGGTGCGTGCTGGAGGGTTGGAGGTGGGAATTGGGGACTGTGAGTCTGGAAGCACTGTAAGTGATGGGGAAGGGTGAGCTGCACTAAAGGGATAAATAAATGGCCTCTGGGGGAAGGAGGTGCATTAGCTAGCAGAGGAGTTGGGCTGGTGGTGGATGGATAGGGCAGGGAGCAGGCAGGGCTTGCTCTGGGTGTGATGCTTTGATAGAGAGGTGGAGCTGCCAAGGGGGCAAGCAGCAAAGAGCAGCTTGGTATGTGCAACAACCTTGGTGTAGACAGTGCCATGCTGCACAGAGTAATTCCCTGGGGAGGTGGAGTGTCCACTACATGCAACTTGAGGTATTGGGTCCTACAATCAAAAGTTTTGGATGATGTCAATGAGATGTTGTAGGTAATACTGTGATTCTTGCGAAGTGTGCATGCTTGCTGTGTTCCCCAAGAACTGTGCTGTAGGTAGAGATGGTCTGCAAGGATAGACTGGGAAAGGCAGCCAGCCTCTGAGAGGTGACCAAGGGCTCTTTCCTGTACATGTCCATTCCCTTCCATCATTTCTCCTGTGCCTGCTTGAGGCTCATCATCTCAGGACAGGGGAATGGTGGTAGAAAATAAGGCTAGTGTAGCTATAAAGGATAATATTGTCTTTCTCTGGCCTCCTTGCATCACCACAGGTTGCTCCTCTGGCTGTTTGATGGTTTCCCACGTTTGCAGTGCTGCACCCCGATGTTTGCACGTGGGCTGGTTTCTTTCCTCTCCCTTCTGCCACTGTGTGGCAGCATTACCTGCCCATGAGGTGACAGGTAGGTGCTGGAGAGCCGCAGAGGGGCTCTGGCCCCATCACTAAATCCATGGACCAAAGCCCAAGCATCTGGAGACAGATTGCAGCTGGTTCCCTCCTTCTGGCAGGGCTTCATTACCCATGTCCCCTCCAGGAAAGCTGCCAGTGTTGACTGTGAGCAAAGGTGGGGGCATTCTAAAAGAGAAAACAGGAGTACTGTGGCTGTTGGGATGTAGATGATCCAGTTGCTGTACAGATTCTCATTGCTGTTTATATATGTTTTTCTTCCATAAAAATCCTGGAGACACCACGTTTTCAGTGAAGAGTCCTCCCCAAAGTCATGTTGTTGCTCAGCCTTCTGCACCTGGGAAGGGGTTTTCCTCAAATCCTTCCATGACTGTTTATATAATACTGATTACAGATTTAAATATTTTAATTTTTTTTAAAAAAACCTTTAAAATTAAACATTAAAGTTTGTTTTATGCAGGCAATTGGAAATGCTAAAACAACGAGGAATGACAACAGCGGTCGCTTTGGGAAATACATTCAGATTGGCTTTGATAAGAGATACCACATCATTGGTGCCAACATGAGGACATATCTGTTGGAAAAATCACGAGTTGTATTCCAGGTGAGGAATTGTGCTTTTTTCCTTCTTTTCTTTAATTTGGGTGCTGTACTCCAGGAATTTTGCGGTCAGGGTCTTCTCCATGGATAAATTACTTCAAAAGTAGCTTTTCTGGTGGACATGGCTTCCAGAGATCTTTCAGGCTGTTTTTTGCAGTTGTTCTTGATGATCCCAACCCAATGACCTCATTCTGGAGGAATATGTATCTGAGAGACTTGTTGGCCTCTGGTTGTTCTCTCCATCTGCCTGAGGCTGGAGCCCCGATGAGGGACTGCTGTTCCTGGCCTGGCTGCTCAGCCCAGATGGAAAGCTTTTCTCTGGGCAGCTGCTGAGATCTTCACTGAACCTCATAAAAAGCCAGGAAGAATAAATTGCAGGCAACAGTCTTCAGTTTTGAAGATGGAGGAGAGGCAGGAAAAGGGCTGAGGAGGCTGATGTCTCTTCTGCGGCATATCTTGGGGATTTCTTGTACATAGGGTCCGTAGGGCTCAGGACATGCTCTCCTGGTTTGTGCTTGAGATCTAGCTCAAAAGAACCTGCAAAAATTTTGTTCTTGCACAAAAAAAAAGCAAACAACCCAACTACAAAAATCCTAAAAACAAACAACGCTGGGAAGCCACAAGTATAGACCACTTCTTTTTACATTACTGTCGGTTTGCAGTGCAGTGCTTGCTAGCAAACTTAGCCCAGTTATCCCAGAGAGCGATAAGGCGTGGAAGGTATTATTTCCTTTGCAAGATGGGCAGTGTACATTGATCAGGGCAAAGCTTGGCACCTCTGTTCTCCCAGGTGGCTAGAGGTCCCAGTCATCTTGGTGGCACTGAGGGAGTCTTGATGGCGGGACACAGGGGATGGGGTCAGGGTGGCCTCAGGCTCATCTGGCACTGGGCTGAGGGTGGGAGCACTGCTGTAACTTCTTTGTGCTTCTGGTAACTGTTTTTTCCTATAGGCAGAGGATGAGCGCAACTACCACATCTTCTATCAACTTTGTGCCTCAGCAAGTCTTCCAGAATTCAAAGACCTTGGACTAAGTAAGTACTTCTACCTCCCTGTGCACCAGCAGCTGTTCCTAGCTGTGATGGCAACAGGAAATCTTGGTGGGGTTGGAAATGCAGGTCAGTGATGAGGTCATGTGTGCCTGTTCAGTGGGAGGAGGTAAAAGGAGATGTGTTTGAAGGGCTGCTTCTCCCCAGTGGTGCACAGGTTTGCTTGTGCCATCTTTGGCAATGTGGCACCTTGGATGAGACACCAGCCCTCATCACCTCCATTGTGAACTGTTGCTGGAGGTTAGCCATGGTGGGAGAAGGGAAGAAACCTGTGTGTTTTGTAGAAGCTAACTGCAGTGAAACCATGTGTTGTGGTACGTGCCAGCTAATGCAGGGAGACCATGTGTTAATATTGTACGAAACTTACATAAAGATGTGTATTTTAAATCAAGTGTAAGTATGGTTGATCTGGCCAGAGTCTTGGCAGGAGCAGTTGTGTCCTTTGAATCAGTTGTTTTTTTCAGTGGCTAATTCCTGGGTTGTATCCAGAGTTGGGTTTTTTCACCAGGCTTTGCAGCAAAATCTGTAAGACATCTGATTAAGAGGGTTTGTACTTGCAGCAGGGGATGCAGAGACGTTTTGTAATGAATTTCTTTATCTTCAATATCTGCTGTTGCTTAAAAGGAGAAGTAAGGCTTAAAACATGCTTTTTAAGCATTTAAAACAGTGAGCAATGCAGGTTGTGATCCCAATGCAGAGCATCTTGCCGCTGCAATCTCACAGAGGTTTCCATCATGGCTATAGAGGAGTGGCTGTTCAAGAGAGGCTTTCAGTGTGAGTAATTCTGGGCTTGTCTTAGATTTTTGGGTTGTCATAGGCATGTTGGTCACGCTTACTGAGAACCAGTGCTGAAATGGAAGCATTCCTGTTGTTAGCAGTAAACCTCAGTGTATTACCAAACTGCAGTCCATACTCTCCCCAGTGACACCTGACCAGATAATCACATCCATGAGTTTGCTAAGGCATAATGTAACCTCTGAGACTGTCTAGATGTAAACCTTAATGTCTGTCCCAGGACACTGGGGTGGAGGTGAAGGTTTTGTGTGATTCACTGGGCACTACCCATAGTGTGAAACCTGGCTCGTGATGGACCTGAGGCTCCTTTCAGTCTGTAAGGGTCCCAAAATTACAATCTTCTGACAGTGGCTTCCCAGCTACAGTCAAAGAGCCCGTGTTTGGTCCTCTTGCATGCTTGTATGACCCCAGAGCACATCTTTTGGGCACTTTCAAGAGTTTCTGCTATGGGGTTATGTGCTTTATTTTTGCAAAGATACTCTGAGTAATGATGTTGTCTGCTGGCATCTTAAAATTCAGGCACAAATTATTTCAACCCAGTCTGGCAGATGAGCTGATGTGGCAGAGCTCTAGCTGTGCAACCAACTTTCTCTTGGGAACATGTGGATCAGAGGAAATATCAGTCTTGTTCAACACTGCTCTCTAAAAGCATCATCTGTATTTGAGGTGACTGTAATAGTGAAGGCTGAGAGCTCTCTGCACTCCTGGTGCATCACCCAGGACATGTTTATGCTGTTGTGACTGATTCTCAACTTCAGTGTCTCAAGGAAGAATGTGTAATGGCAACAGCTGGCGGCATAGGAGGTGATGGGTACCAGGGCTGTTAGCCCACAAGGAAGCCTTCTTAGGTCATTTCTAATCAAAATTTGATGTTGTCGGTGCATGTCAGTCTGCAGCTGTACTTTTCTGTAGTGCCTGTGCATTTGCTGTGTCGCACTCAACCCACTGCTTGTGCGTTCAGGTAAAATGCAACAAGGGAAAAGTCATGCTCTCCAAAATGTAAGGTGTGTGTCTCTAGTGTTTCCTGCACTGTCACCTTGCAATAGCTTTAAAAATATCTCCCTGAAGTCTTTTCGTAGCTGGCAGATGCGGTGCTGCTCATGTGCTCAGTGGGGATGTGGGCACCATGAGCTGTGTTTGTTGGGGCTCTGCCTTGACCTGTTGAATTACTAGTGCTGTGAGTGCAGATGTGCATAATTCACTTACTTTCCTTTCTTTTGAGGGATCTTTTTCATTGCCAACTTCGTGTCAGATTTACTAGCCTGTATCTTGAGATGATCAGTCAAACTTATTTTGTCAAGTGAGGTGTACCTTACCTGTCAACCTTGTCTTTCCAAGACTTATACAAAACAAGAGGTGTCCTGATGTGGAAATCCACTTTTTGTTACACAGAGGGGAGGGTGTCTATTTTACCATGTAAAAGTAGGAGCTGTTGCTTCTCCCTTAGGTCTTGTGCATACAAAGAATTGTTGTTAGTTTCTTTCATATTGCAAAATACTGGAAAACAGTCTCTAAAATTATGTGAACCCAGCAGAGCAAACCAGTAAGTGTTGGCTCTTCAGAGTGATCCAAAAGGGTTGATTTTAAACTAGAAAGTAAATACTTAAGATGTGGGAGTCTGTGCAACGCAGTGCCTTTCAAAGTGTGCTAACTTAATGATGCCTGGGCAGCGGCGCAAAGCAGGAATACATTTTATTTGCTTGCAGTGAATCAAAGGGTTTCTGTGGTTGTTAAAATCATTGCACACACATTGAAATATAAATATTGGAGTCAGGGATGACTTGAGGCAAAAACGGATCCCAATGTGGATGATCAAAATTGGAGGCTGATGTCCTGGTCCCATCAACCACCTTGCATGTGCAGCTTTAAGTGGATATAAATCCTGTGATCTCTTCTTGTATCTGTGTTTGCAATGCCTCTTGGTTTCCATAGGTTTTAGCTTTATGTCATCCTGAAATAACTTTGCTAAAGCACGGATGCTTAAATGGAGCGATACTGCATTCCCTTTGCTCCCCAGGTTTAAAGTGGTAGGTGGGAAACGTGTTAAAATGTCTGAACTGGTCATGAGTATGTAAAACAGGATAAAACCCCCTGAAAGTAATAACCTCAGTATCTGAAATAGCCTGTGCCCATACAATGAAGTAGTTTTTTGAATCCCAAATATATTGTAGCTCTGCCCTGGTTGAGCTTCCTTTGCATGGGGAAGGGGTTTCATCACTGCAAGAAGTAGCTAACAGTCACTTATCAAGGTTATACTTCATTTCTAAGTAAACTGTGGTTCAAAGGAAACAAGTGCCCTTGGGGAAAGGCAGGATGGGGGGACAGGGTGTTACCGAAATCTTGGAATGAAGAACTTATCGACACCAATGTGATGTAGATAAGCAGACACTTCTTTATTGACGGCCGGGTGCGTGAGCAAGTCCTCTCACGATCAACGCACACCAGGTCCCAAAATCAGATTCCATATATAGAACTTATTCATACATATTCATTAATTATTCATGCAAAATCATAACATTTCCCGTAAATCATTTACATACTCTCCTCCTATATCTGATTATGCACAGTAAAGCTTAGAAAGGTCTAGAAATGGGTCTAGGGTACGATTTGGGTAGGTGGTATATGAGTCGGTGGTCGCGATCTCCCCCTGCCAGAATTACCTTTTACTAAAGTTCACGGTTTCTTGGCAGGCACCTACAAGCTGTTCCAGTCGACTCTCCCCAGTTCCCATTAATCTCATATTCTGACATTTCAATACACCTCTGCGTACAGAAGACTGGTTAAATACAATGGAACCTTTCAACCCTAGAGTTATTACAATAGTTCCAGGCCCTTCTTCTAGCCTTGGTACAAGACGTACAAAAGATTCCATAACAACTCTTATTGCGTAGCTGCAAGTTTCCTATAAAATTTTTTTCCCTTATCCTTCTATATTTTAATTCTATTAAATGATTTTATAAAATCAATTAATTAATCAAATAAAATAAATCAATTTTAACTTATTGACTAATCGGTAACATTTTCCCCCTTTGAAAGTGTTGAAAATCATTATTTCAATACTTTCACATTATTCATATATCTTTTGTTTCAACATATTTGGGTAATGGATCATGTCTTGGTGAAATAGTTGGTACTTCTCTCATAATCGTACGACTCGCTGCAATTCTATTGATAAACTGTTTCTTCAGACATGCATATACTAGCATGCTCATCAAAAAGACAACTAGTAACAGAAACAAAGTCTTAATTATAGATTGTATCCAAGAGCTCAAATTCCATCCCAGTTTGTTAAAAATTTTCCCAAGCCAATCTTCTGACATATCCTTTTGAATTGTTTCAGTTTCTTTTTCAATTTTTCCCAATAGGTCTAGATCATGTTCCACATCCTGAGTGATATTTGGAATGTGGATGCAACAGTGGTCCAATTTATCCTTGAGATATCCACATACTCCATGTTCTTTAAGTAGGAGCATATCTAGTGCCATTCTATTTTGTAAAGTCATTCTGGAAGTTGCCTGTAGTTGTATATTCAATTCCTTAAACCCCTTCTTGGTAACGTTTGCTAATTTTTCCACTTGACCAGTTAAATGATAGAGCCATGCTCTGTTTCTATATGAAGCTATAGGATTTAAAAGTGATTCCAGTGCCCAGCCAATTTTCACTCCTGTAGATGGTTCATTCCAAATATCATCATTTATCCCTGATCTCTTTATTCGTTTCAATTCTAAATTCTCTAAGGATCCTTTAAATGATGATTTCTTTCAAATTGGACACAATGTTGGCATGCCTAAAGTAATTTGTTTCACCTTACCATCTAATGGTAAATGTGTGGTCCAGGTTCCATCACTTAATGCCCAAACTAAATGTCCTGGACTTCAAATAGTAGTTTTACTACAACTAAACAAAGTTCCTTTCCTAACTGTAAAAGTGCTGGTTAAATTGAGAGTGTTCTTAAGACCTCGAAAAAAACAACCATATTTCAAAACAGCGGCCAACGGAGGAATTCTTTGAATTACTAAGTCTGCATTACTACAATCATACACTTTTTCACATTTCCACCATGGCACTATTTTATTTTCCTTCTCTCCCGATGTAGTTGACCTATCATCTACCCAGGGTAATACTGAAAAAAACCTTTCCATCCCAGGTAAAACACCAAGAAGTTCTTGCCATATACTGAAAATGAGAAAATATGGACATAGACCATATAGAGTCCCACTGGTCTACTAATTGGGTGCTCTGGCCAGTTTCGTTACACTTCCATTCCATAACACTTTTGCTCACGTTGATTTTAAATTGTTCATCATAAGAACACCATCCCACAGTCTTAAATCTCCCTATTTTGGTAAAAACACGATTTAACAATTTTTCACAATCCGCCAGACTACCTGGAGTTTTCCACTGTTTTCTAGTGACTTTCACTTGCTCATACCATTGAGTCACTGGCCTCTGTTCACAATAATTGGTTTCATTTTTATGTTCCAGATTAGTCAGATTCATAGTTAAAATTCCCCATGGAATAGATTCACCTACTGCCCTCGGTATTGGCAAACAAGCAGTGATCTGCGTGACGTTTTGTAAATTGGCAAATTCTTTAATCAATCCTACCATCAAATTTTTCTCAGCCATTTGTTTGGGAATGTCAATCACTTGTTCTGTTTCTATTTGTCTTTTGTTCCTGTCCACCAAGTCAGCCCATGATCCCACCAACACTACCAACAAAAAAAAATTCCAAAAACCAATCATAACCTGATATGCAAAATTAGACATGTTTCAAAGTCAATTTTTAAGTCTCTGGGTCACGATTCACAATCTTCCACGGAGTAGATGCTTTCTTCATGGTGCTTTCTTCACTCGAGTATAATGTATCCAAGCATCCGATTCTGCAATTTTGATAGCTGTAAAAGTGGTTAACAGTATCTGGAAAGGTCCTCTCCAGTGCTCCTGCAAAGGTTCGGAGGTCCAAGTCTTCACATAGACATAGTCTCCTGGTTGGAAATCATGCACTGAATTTTCCAGGGGTAAAGGTCTATTTCAAATTACTACACTCCAAATCACAGCCAAAGTATTCCTTAGAAAAAGCAAATAGTTATACACATCTTGTTTTCCTTTTACATGTATGTTTAGATTTGGTTCTAGAGACTCATATGGTTTTCCATATAATAATTCATAAGGACTGACTGAGGTTCCACTCTTTGGCTGTACCCTGATTCATAATAATGCCAATGAAAGTGCCTGAGGCCACTTTAGACTGGTTTCTTGACAAATTTTACTTATTTGTCGTTTCAAAGTTTGATTCATCCTCTCCACTTTTCCACTAAATTGTGGCCTCCAAGACGCATGCAAATCCCAATTAATACCCAATACTTTGCTAACACTTTGGACTACTTCAGCAACAAAGTGTGGACCTCTGTCAGAGGATTTCCAATAGGAACTCCAAATCTCGGAATTATTTCTTGTAATAACCACTTCACCACCTCTTTTTGCTTGTGTGGTGCGACAGGGAAGGGCTTCTGGCCATCCTGTAAAAGTATCAACCCTTACCAGGATGTACCGGTACCCATTTTGTCTAGGTAACTCTGAAAAATCTACTTGCCAATAATCTCCAGGTTCTGTACCAGACTTCAGCCTACCCATTTGAACCTTTTTCTTAATCACTGGTTTATTTTTCAAACATACTTCACACTTTGCAGTTACCATTTTAGCTATTCCTAACATCTTAACTGATATTACTTGCTTTCGTAAAAATGTTACTAAGGCTTCTGCCCCCCAATGACATTCTTGGTGTCTCATTTGAATTATCTCTCTCATCAAAAGAGGTGGAATTACTACTTGCCCGTTAGGAGTTATCCACCATCCAGCTAAGTTTTTCTTAGCATTTAATAACTGACCCAATTTGTCATCTTCTTCTGAATATCTCGGTTTTTCCCTGGGAAGGGTTACTGTTTTAGAAGGAATTATTGCCATTTGCAATGCTTGTTTCTTTGCTACCCTTTTTGCAGTCCTATCAGCTAAATTATTCCCAGCTATTATTTTTGTATTCCCAATCTGGTGTGCCTTACAGTGCATGATTGCTACTTGATCTGGCTTTTGAACTGCTTGTAATAATCGTAAAATCTCTGTTTGATGCTTAATGTTTGATCCTTGAGAGGACAATAACCCCCTCTCTTTCCACAAAGCTCCATGGACATGCACTACCCCAAAGGCATATTTTGAATCAGTCCAGATATTTACTCTCTTGTCTTTGCTTAATTCTAAGGCTCGAATTAAAGCGATGAGTTCTGCCTTTTGGGCTGAGGTGGTACTCGCCAATGCTCCTGCTTCTATAACTGTAGTCTCTGTTGTTACCGCATATCCGGCGTATCGGACTCCTTGTTCCATAAAGCTGCTTCCATCAGTATACAATTCCCAGTCTGGTCGCTCCAATGGCACATCCTTCAGATCTTCACGACTGGAATAAACATACTCGATGGCAGCCAAGCAATCATGTTCCAGTCGTCCTTCTTCCTGTACGGAACTTAAAAACACTGCAGGATTTACCAGGTTAGTTGTCTTTAGAATCACATCATCTTGTTCAGTCAATACTATCTGGTATTTCATCATTAGGCTGGGGGACAGCCAATGTCCCCCCTTCTGTTCTAGGACAGTTATCACCATGTGTGGAACATAGACTGTTATTGTTCTTCCCAAAGTCAATTTCCGAGCTTCTTGTATGAGCATCACTGTTGCGGCCACTGCTCGAAGGCAGTTCGGCCACCCTTTACTCACTGTGTCCAGTTGTTTAGAGAAATATCTGACTGGTCGTTTCCAGCTTCCTATCCTCTGGGTTAACACGCTCAGTGCAAGGTGTTGTCTTTCATGTACAAACAGCTGGAAATCTTTGGTTAGATCTGGCAGTCCCAAGGCAGGTGCAGACATTAAGGCACGTTTCAACTCTACAAAAGCCTTTTGTTGTTGTGGGCCCCATACAAAGGGAGAGTTCTTTTGGGCCTCATACAGCGGTTTAGCTATTAGCCCATAGTTCATGATCCAAAGGCGACACCACCCAGTCATTCCCAAAAATGCTCTGAGTTCATGAATATTTCTCGGCTCAGGTATACTACAAATAGCTTCTTTGTGATTTTTTTCCTAATTGTCGTTGTCCTTTTAAATCTCAAAGCCGAGATATATCACAGTCTGGCAGGCTATTTGGGCTTTCTTCCTGGATACCTTATACCCATTTAGTCCCAGGAAATTCAAAAGGTCAATAGTCACCTGTATACAAATAAATCTTTCTTCTGTAGCAATCAATATATCATCCACATATTGTAAAAATAAATGTCCAGGTCTTGGTTTGTCCTGTTTCCAGATTTCAAATTCCTTTGCTAAATGATTTCCAAAAATAGTTGGACTGTTTTTAAATCCTTGGGGTAATCTAGTCCATGTCAGCTGCATCTTTTGCCCGGTTTGAGGATTTTCCCATTCAAAAGCAAACAGTTTTCTGGTTTCCTTTTCCAAAGGTATACAAAAGAAAGCATCTTTTAAATCAAGCACTGTAAACCACTGATAAGTCTCCCTCAATGCTGTTAACAGTGTATAAGGGTTTGCTACTACAGGATAAATATCCTTAACTATTTGATTTACTGCTCTCAAGTCTTGTACCAGTCTATATTCACCCGAAGGCTTTCTGACTGGTAAAATAGGAGTATTATACTCAGATTCACATTCTTCCAAAATTTTATACTCCAAAAATTTATCAATCAATTTCTTCAATTCCTGTCTCACTTCTGGTTTGATTGGATATTGTTTAATTCTCACTGTTCCTGCGCCTTCCTTCAAATCTATTTTAACAGGTTCTGCTAGTTTCAATTTACCAGGAATATTTGTTTCCCATATTGTAGGGATCACTGCCAAATCCACCTCCGGTGGAATTTCTTGTTCCTTTACCTTTTCTTGTATCATCAGGATTTCTCCCGTTTTTGACTCAGGTATCTTCAAAAAGAATTCTCCTTCATCAAAAACAATCTGTGCATTTAATTTGGATAAGAAATCTCTTCCTAAGAAGGGTATCGGACATTCTGGTACATACAAAAAATCATGTGTAATTATCTTATTTCCAAATTTCAAATCCAGGGGTTGCAGGAATGGCCTGTTTTTGTTCCAGTTTTTCCTTTACAGGTATTTAATAAAAAAATGTTGCTCCTGTATCCACTCCCAACCTCACAATTTAAACAACATTTTTTTTTCCCACTTTCTTATTATCAAAAGTTATAGCCATTACCAAATTATCTCTAATAGTTAGCTTACATTCATCCTGCCAATCCTTTCTTTGTCTTAAGCAAAAAAACAAGTCCACATCTGGCATTTTATTCCATTTCCCTTCTCTTTTACAATACAGCATTAACTGCAAAATAGTGTTATAATTCTGTGTCCCATTCGTGGGCCACTTTTCCTGATCATCCAATATATACAAAGGCCACCAATTATTACAATACTCAATCATCTGACTCTTTTGCAGATCATCCTGTAAATTTCCCCAATGTGCCAATAAACATCCCAACAAAGAATTTTTCAGGATTTTGTCATTTACAGCAAGATTACTCATGCTTTTACTTTTAAACAACCGAGTTAACTTAGTTGCCATGGTGTAATTACTCACAGTACAATACACAATTATTCAACTCTGTCACTCCGATCGGCGGATCCACACTCCACACTCACTTTCGTTCTCAATTATACGTCTCACCCTTACAGCCACACTCACACTTTCCCACAGTTACTTTAAACAAACATATAACACAATATTATACCTCTTAATTTTCTTCTCAATACACAAACTCACAAAACAACAAAGAACACCAAAAACTTCTTCTAACTTCTTGTTAGAGGCACTACCTTAGAGAACACTATAGCATATAGATTCTCTTGTCTACACTTTTGTCCAACCCTGCAATAGCTTTCGCTTATGTCTTACGGGCAGACTCCTAGTCCTACCCTGCGCAGCTCTTTCACCGCGTCTGACAGGTAGACTTACTCAGTGGGACTCCAACCCACTGGTGGGACTCTATCCCACTCTTTCCCATACAATTATTACAGTGCACTTACTTACTACAATTAAAAAAAGAAGTGTCTTACCCAAAAATCCAGGGAACGTCGCGAAGAGCCTTATGGATCGGGGATCGATGGGTGTCCCCGAGAAATCCTCGGTGCCAGCCGGAACCGATCAGGTCCCCGACTCCTCCGGTCTCCTTCAGCGAGGTCCCATCTGGGTCGCCAAAACTGTTACCGAAATCTCAGAATGAAGAACTTATCGACACCAATGTGATGTAGATAAGCAGACACTTCTTTATTGACGGCCGGGTGCGTGAGCGAGTCCTCTCACGATCAACGCACACCAGGTCCCAAAATCAGATTCCATATATAGAACTTATTCATACATATTCATTAATTATTCATGCATAATCATAACATTTCCCGTAAATCATTTACATACTCTCCTCCTATATCCGATTATGCGCAGTAAAGCTTAGAAAGGTCTAGAAATGGGTCTGGGGTACGATTTGGGTAGGTGGTATATGAGTCGGTGGTCGCGATCTCCCCCTGCCAGAATTACCTTTTACTAAAGTTCACGGTTTCTTGGCAGGCACCTACAAGCTGTTCCAGTCGACTCTCCCCAGTTCCCATTAATCTCATATTCTGACATTTCAATACACCTCTGCGTACAGAAGACTGGTTAAATACAATGGAACCTTTCAACCCTAGAGTTATTACAATAGTTCCAGGCCCTTCTTCTAGCCTTGGTACAAGACGTACAAAAGATTCCATAACAACTCTTATTGCGTAGCTGCAAGTTTCCTATAAAATTTTTTTCCTTATCCTTCTATATTTTAATTCTATTAAATGATTTTATAAAATCAATTAATTAATCAAAAAAAATCAATCAATTTTAACTTATTAACAAATCTGTAACACCCTCTCACCTAAGTGTGAACACTAAAGATAGTTGGTGCCA